>NC_136061.1:655436134-655451134 GCF_964261635.1 Lissotriton helveticus | reverse complement strand
GGTCACAAACTCAGAACAAGCATTGGCATTGCCAATAGGTCTCGCTTGTGGGACCTTATAAGTATTTAGTTTTGCAGCACAATATGATGAGTGGCGTTGCGTGGGTGAGTGGCGTTGCGTGGGTGAGTGGCGTTGCGTGGGTGAGTGGCGTTGCGTGGGTGAGTGGCGATGCGTGGGTGAGTGGCGATGCGTGGGTGAGTGGCGATGCGTGGGTGAGTGGCGATGCGTGGGTGAGTGGCGATGCGTGGGTGAGTGGCGATGCGTGGGTGAGTGGCGATGCGTGGGTGAGTGGCGATGCGTGGGTGAGTGGCGATGCGTGGGTGAGTGGCGATGCGTGGGTGAGTGGCGTTGCGTGGATGAGTTGCGTTGTGTGTGTGAGTGGCGTTGCTGTGTGTGAATTGCTGGTTGGGGGAGTGGTGGGGGTGGGCGGGGGAGCAGCAGGCAGATGCGAGTGGAGCGCGCGCTGGAGAGGGAGGGGGTGGGAGGACTAGGCAGCGGGAGAGAGGGAGAAAGGAGCGCGAGGGAGGCGTTTTTAGATACATGAAGCCAAAATTACAAGTGAGCATGTTACAAAAGCAAACGTTACGTTACATGAGACAATAGTGACAGTTGTGCAAGTATCAAGAGCAACAAAATACAAGAGGTAGCAAACGATATGCAATAGCATATCTGAGGGCACACGGCCTGGGGGAAGCTGGCTGGGGAGGGGGTGGAGAAATGAAAGGAAGGCTGAGTTTGCGGGGAGAGAGAGGGGAGGTGCTGGTGTGGGAGGGGGGAGGTGCTGGTGTGGGAGGAGTGCTGCTACGGCAAGGCTGTGTTTGCGGGGAGGCAGAGGGGAGGTGCTGGTGTGGGAGGGGGAGTTGCTGGTGTGGGAGGAGTGCTGCTAGGGGAGGAGAAGCCCTGGCCGTGAATGTTCGTTCACGTGAACTGCAAGAAAACGCCGGGCTGAAACCCCTTAGTTTGAAGAGGATTTTGCCGACATGAATTCGATCCTATCCATTCCTGCGGAATGGGACAGGCTCGACCTAAAAAGGGAACCCCCTTCCCCTTTGTGAATCGGGGTGAAATTTTCAGGGGAGCAGGCAGTGAGCTTAAGGACCACTGTCAATTTTCTTTTCATTTCATTTAAGAAAAAGAAAAAGCAGCCCTGTTTCCTTGAAGGAAATCAACTACTTTTTTTCCCTCAGTTTTTTTCTTCTTCAAAAAGCAGTCACAGACATGGTCAGCTACCGACCCTTGCAGGCCACCCTCTCTGTGACTGTGGCCAACCTGAGTGAGTCGCAATTTGCGACCTACCTGATGAATATTATTGATTAGGCACGTTAGATTACGTCCCACAGCAATGCCTTGCTTTGCTAACCAACCTATCAATACCTAGGCCGGTTCGCAAAATCACATAGGATTCACACAAAAAGTTGCCACTCAATTTGCGATCACTTTTTTATGTAACCAATATTAGTACATCTATCCCCAAGCTCTTTCATATCAGACTGATTGCACACCAGCAATACACTATGGCATGATGCAAACTGATCATTTGATATAAAACACGAACAACATAACTGTAGAGAGCACATTCACAACAAAAGGTCCCTTGGAGTAATTAACAGATAACAAGATATTTATTGTTACTCAACTGAACTGCTTTGTTTTTTTTGTTTTCTTTAAATCAACCTTGTATTAATGAAGGACTGAGCGGACACACTGGGATTTAAACGTATGGTTAAGTAGTCAAACAGAAATCCCTGTAATGAATACATTAAAATATATCTATATGTTACCTACAGGCGGTTGCCAGTAGGTAATTATAATTAGGATCATGTTCCCATATGAAAAGAGTTTTTTTTTTACTTGCCTATATCTTTGACACCAGTTAAAAAAAAAAATAATTAAAAGTGCCCCGGTGATTTTTGGGGCCTGAGCGTCCCATGTTAATTGCATAGGAATCTTAGACACAACTACAGCCTGAACCGATTAACAAAATGACACCAAAATTGACAGAAAGGTGGCTGATCCAGAAATCGACCTTTTGTAAATTGGTGTAAATCCGTTCACTCGTTTTGGAGATATTAATGGAAATTCAAATATATTATATATATATTCCGTGAACCCTCCCGATCTCGTTCAGAGACTATGTCATGAGTGATGTAATATGTGAGGTCATAAGCAGTGCACTGCATGGGCCCACGTTATAGTTAGCTCAGGTAACTATGACTGGTGAATGTCAATGGTTTTGTTCCAGTGAAATGTGAACCTAACTAGAATGCAACTGTGACATTTTTGGGGGGGGGGGGGGGGGAAGAGAGTGTGTGAGAGAGCGTGTGAGTGTGTATATATATATATATATATATATATATATATATATATATATATATATATTTATTTATTTATTTATTAGGCAATTTGTACTGCGCAAACTAAAACCCGAAGGTGTCACGGCGCCTATCAAAAGGAAATCAAAAATGCAAAGAACTACAGGTACGCGCGCACAAATAGGTGGGTCTTCAGAGTAGTTCTAAATAATTGTAGGGTGGGAAGAGACCTTAGTTCAAGCGGGATATATATATTCACTCAAAAAACTATAAGTTTTAGTGGTGTTATAGTTAGCTGGACATTATACTCATACAAAACCATTGAAATTGCTCCTATATAGTTAGTTGTACTAAGTATATATCGCGCACCCGCAATCCACTGCTGATGATGTCACATATTAGATCATTCATGACATGGTCAGTGACATCACTGATGACATTTCAAATGACATCACTGATGACATCACTGATGACATCACTGATGACATCATCCAGTGAATGTGGTTTGCTTCGTTATTTAAATATGCATTATATATATAGCAATTTGCATTGAAGAATGAGTGGATATATAAATAAATATTTGGATGGAGGATTTAGTAGCAGTGTAATTGACTGTTTACTTGACCAATTTATAATGTCTCACTAAATATAGTGGATAGTGACTAAACTGTGTGAATATCTGTATCACTTTGTCAGTTGTTGTGTAAACTGATTCTACAGTTGGTTACTAGCTATGTGAAAGTCTATATTAGTTATTGATTAGTTAACTGAGTATTTGTATGGGAGTGTGAAAGTGTGTGTGGTTCGGTGGAGGGTGTGTGACTGTCCAAAGATGTGTGAATAGTTTATTCAGTAGATATATGAAGTTAAAACTACATGTTCTAACAGTTTGGGTGAGGGAATCTCTTTATGGGTGTGGTGATGAGCAAATATATTTCTCAACGGTACAGGTCCAACAAACTAGAAAAATAAAAGGCAGTGTATGTGTCAGTTGTTGTATATAAATAAGTATACATAAGACACAATGATTGTGTGAGTGACTGTATGGATAACTGTATACTTGTAATAATGATTTTATAATTCACTAAGTATGACTTACTATCTAAATGAATAGAAGAAGTGGTGTTTGTATAAGTGTTTTGCTAAGTAAATATGTAAGTAGGATCCATTGTTTGCATAAGTGATTAGGATGACTTCATATGTGAATAGGATGCGTGCTGTTTAATGTCGATATAGATGTATAAGTATTTTTGATAGTGTTCTATTGTTCATTGACAGCATGTATGAGTGAATCCATAGGTAAGGGATTAGATGCGTGTATACATGTATGAATCACTGAGTGGATTTTTAGATACTTGTATTGCTGTGAAAATGGATTTAAATATGATACTCTGTATTTTACAAAGAGTGATGAAAAATTGTAATAGTGTATGACAAGGTGTATGTGATTGTCACGTGGATGATGTCATCAGTGATGTCATTTGAGATGTCATCAGTGATGTCACTGACCATGTCATGAATGATCTAATATGTGACATCATCAGCAGTGGATTGCGGGTGCGCGATATATACTTAGTACAACTAACTATAGAGGAGCAATTTCAATAGTTTTGTATGAGTATAATGTCCAGCTAACTATAACACCACTAAAACTTATCGTTTTTTGAGTGAATTTCAAAGGTTTTGTAAAAGCTAATTCCTAACTATATAACTCCTGAAACCTATGTTTTTTTCAGTGAATTTCAAAGGTTTTATTTAAATGCTAATTCCTAACTATATAAGGTCTGAAACCTATGGTTTTTTCAGTGAATTTCAAAGGTTTTTTAAATGCTAATTCTATTAGCGGATAACGTTTAAATATATTAATATCCTAGTGGGACCACCTGAGCAGGGTGTTTCTACCCTGCCCCCTTTTTGTGTTCTACACGTTTGTTTTTCTGATTTCTTGTGCCTAATTCCTAACTATATAAGGCCTGAAACCTATGTTTTTTTCAGTGAATTTGCAAGGTTTTTAAATGCTAATTCCCAACTATATAAGGCCTGAAACCTATGGTTTTTTCAGTGAATTTGCAAGTTTTTTTTAAATGCTAATTCCTAACGATATAAAGCCAGAAACCTATGGTTTTTTCAGTGAATTTCAAAGGTTTTTTAAATGCTAATTCCTAACTATATAAGGCCTGAAACCTATGTTTTTTTCAGTGAATTTCAAAGTTTTTTCTAATGCTAATTCCTAACTATATAAGACCTGAAAGCCCGTGCATGTTTGAAGAGGGGGAACTCATTCCCCCTGCATACTGGGGGCCCCAGGGGGCCAACTAGCCCACCTGGAACCTCCAGTATGCGCCAGGGGGCTGCATTGCAGAGGTGTAATGAGGCTATGCCCCTTGTTACACCTCTCTGCAACGCAGCCGCCTGGCGCGTAGGCAGAGGGGGAACTAATTCCCCTTGCATAATGGGGGTCCCTGGGGGCCAACTAGCCCACCAGGAGCCTCCAGTATGCGCCAGATGGCTGCATTGCATAGAGGTGTAATGAGGCCACACCCTTTTTTACACCTCTCTGCAACGCAGCCCCCGTGCATGTTTGAAGAGGGGGAACTAATTCCCCTTGCATACTGGGTGTCCCTGGCAGCCATCTTGTGCCTTGTTCGAACCAAGGCACAAGAAAGCAGTGAAACATAGGTGTGAAACTCGCAAAGGGGCCAGAGTAGAAACACCCTGACCCCCTAGGCCTGCTCAGGGGGTCCCACAAGGACCCCCAAGGCAAAAAAAAATATATATATATTTTTTTTTTTAAGTCGCGGGGTACAAAAAACAATAAAAAAATATAAAACAATAAGAATAAAAAAACAGTTCTTTTCAGAACTACCTCCAATTTATATAAAAATGCTACATTTTTAAAAAACTCTGACTTTCTTTTTTTCTCCAGGGTACGCGTACCGGTACGCGTACCGATACGTGTACCGGGGCGCGCACCCCCTCAAAAAAAAAAAAAAAAAAAAATGAGTGTGTGTGTGTGAGTGGTCTGAGTGTGTGGGGGGGGGTGTGGGGTGTGTGTGGGGGTGAGGAATGTGTGTGTGGGGGTGAGGAATGTGTGTGTGGGTGTGTGTGTGTGTGGGTGTGAGGTGTGTGTGGGTGTGTGTGTGGGTCAGAGGTGTGTGTGTGGGGTGTGGGTCAGAGGTGTGTGTGTGTGGGAGGGTCAGGTGTGTGTGTGGGGGGTGTGTGGGGTGTGTCTGTGAGGTGTGTGTGTGTGTGGGGGGGGAGTGAGGTGTGTGGGGTGGGGGGGGTGGGGTGGGGGGGTGTATGGTGTGTGTATGGGGTGTTTGGGTGTGGGTGGAGGTGAGGGTGTATGAGGTATGGTGGGGAGGGTGTGTGGGAGGGTGGGTGTGGGGTGTGTGTGTGTCGGGGTATGTGTGTGGGGCACCCCCTCAAAAACAGAATGTGTGTGTGTGGTGTGTGTGTGTGTGTGGGGGGGGGGGTGTGTGTAGGATGTGTGGGTGTGTGTGTGTGTGGGGTGTGTTTGTGGGGTGTGTGTGTGGGGGGGTGGGTGTGTGTGTGTGAGAGGAGTGTGTGTGTGTGTGTGTGAGAGGAGTGCGTGTGTGGGTGTGGGTGTGTGTGGTGTGTGGTGTGTGTGTGTGTGTGTGTGAGGTGTGTGTCAGAGGTGTGTGTGTGGGGGGAAGGGGTGAGGTGTGT
Source organism: Lissotriton helveticus (assembly GCF_964261635.1). NCBI lineage: Eukaryota > Metazoa > Chordata > Amphibia > Caudata > Salamandridae > Lissotriton > Lissotriton helveticus. The sequence goes on along the minus strand of NC_136061.1, from coordinate 655,445,132 downwards.
GTGGGGGATGTGTGGGGTGTGTCTGTGAGGTGTGTGTGTGGGGGGGTGAGGTGTGTGTGTGGGGGGGTGAGGTGTGTGTGGGGGGGTGTAGGTGGGGGTGTAAGGTGTGGGGGGTGTTTGGGTGTGGGTGGAGGTGTGGGTGTATGAGGTATGTGTGGTGGGTGTATGTGGGGGTGGGTGGGTGTGGGGTGTGTGTGTGGGGGTATGTGTGTGGGGTGTGTGTGTAGGATGTGTGGGTGGGGTGTGTGTGTGGGGTGTGGGGTGTGTGTGTGTCGGGGTATGTGTGTGGGGCACCCCCTCAAAAACAGAAAAAAAATAATGAGTGTGTGTGTGTGGGGGGGGAGGGGGGTGTGGGTGTGTGTGTGTGTGTGGGGCGGGGTATGTGTGTGGGGTGTGTGTGTGTAGGATGTGTGGGTGTGTGTGTGGGGTGTGTGTGTGTGGGTGTGTGTGTGTGGGGGGGGGCTGTGTGGGGTGTGTGTGTGTGTGAGGTGTGTGTGGTGTGTGTGAGGTGTGTGTCAGAGGTGTGTGTGTGGGGGGTGAGGTGTGTGTGGGTGGGGGGGTGTAGGTGGGTGTGTGGGTGCGTAAGGTGTGGGTGTGGGGTGTTTGGGTGTGGGTGGAGGTGTGGGTGTATGAGGTATGTGTGGGGGGTGTATGTGGGGGGGGGTGGGTGTGTGGGGCACCCCCTCAAAAAATAAAAAAATAATAAGTGTGTGTGTGTGGGGGGGATGGGTGTGTGTGTGTGGGGGGGGGTATGTGTGTGGGGTGTGTGTGTGTAGGATGTGTGGGTGTGTGTGTGGGGAGTGTGTGGGGGTGGGGGTGTAGGGGTGTGTGTGTGTGAGGAGTGTGTGTGTGTGTGAGAGAGAGAGAGGTGTGTGTGTGGTGTGTGTGTGTGTGTGTGTGGGGTGTCAGATGTGTGTGTGTGTGGGGGGGAGTGAGGTGTGTGTGGGTAGGGGTGTGTGGGTGTAGGTGGGGGTGTGGGTGTGTAAGGTGTGTGTGTGGGTGTGTGGAGTGTTTGGGTGTGGGTGTGTGAGGTATGTGTGGGGGGGTGTGTGGAAGGGGTGGGTGGGTGTGGGGTGTGTGTATGTGGGGGTATGTGTATGTGGGGGTATGTGTGTGTGTAGGAGTAAAATGTTCAGCTAACTATAACTGGTGTCAAACCTATGGTTTTCTCAGTGTATTAATAGGTTTTTTAAATGCTAATTCCTAACTATAACTGGTGTGAAACCTATGGTTTTTTCAGTGAATTTCAAAGGTTTTTTAAATGCTAATTCCCAACTATATAAGACCTGAAACCTGTTTTTTTCAGTGAACTCGCAAGGTTTTTTAAATGCTAATTCTATTAGCGGATAACATTTATATATGTTAATATCCGTATGGGACCACCTGAACAGCCCTAGGGGGGTCAGAGTGTTTCTACAAGGCCCCCAAATCTTTTTTTTTTCTTGTAAAAAAATGAGGTACGCGCACCGCACCGTAAGCGTACCCCCGCGATTTTCTGAATTTTTTTTATTTTTTTTTGGGCCTTGGGGGTCCTTGTGGGACCCCCTGACCAGGCCTAGGGGGTCAGGATGCTTCTACCCTGCCCCCTTTTTGAGTTCTACACGTTTGTTTTTTAGGTCTCGCCTGTCGATGCGCATGCGCATCGAGCAAGGCGAGAGTATTGCGACTTATCTACTCTTTATCCACACTGCAAGGAATCGTGGCGATTCCTTGCAGTGCCCGTGACTTTTAAGCTCAATGCGCATGCGCATTGAGCTTAAAAGCGCATGCACGTCCGTCTTTGTTTACCCGCTCCTCCCCCTCCCCTTCCCGCCGTGTCGCATTTCTCCTCCCCCCTCCCCTCTCTTCCCTCCGGCTTGTTTGTTTATTTGACCCGCTCCGCCCCCTCCCCTTCCCGCCGTGTCGCATTTCTCCTCCCCCCTCCCCTCTCTTCCCTCCGTTTTGTTAAAGTCCGTCGCTATGCTACTTGCCCTATCCAAATGGCTCTGAAGTGCCAGACAGCGGAACAACTTGAATTAGTCACTGACAAAGTCGATAGGTCGCTACCATGTTCCTTCAAAGAAGTTTTTGCGTGCTTTGCATGTACGTGTGATTCACAAGAGAAATAGGGGCTCGACGGTGCCTAGTTTGCACAAGTCTGCCTCCCGCTGTGGGTCGGCCCGATGAGAAGAGCTGCGCTGATTGGCAAAGTGTCCCCTCTACATTGTTAGTTGAGCCGGAGCTGTTGCGACTCAAGGTAGGAATCTGTGTGCAGCGAACTCTTATGTTTTACTACTTCGGACTGCTGATGCTTATTCTTGGGAATGTCGCACGGCGCATGCAATCTCCATAAGGTTTGGTGCTTTGAAAACTGGTGCCGAATTCCACTTTCATTCTCAGTTGCACTAAAATAGCCTTGCAGATGATGGTCACTTTTCATCTCAAACGTTTTAATGTCCTTCTATGGTTATACATATGTCTGAAAGCTCTGTTGAACTGCCAGTGCCCTTTTGCTTTTATTCTATAATTGCAATGCTTTTTAATTAACACGCCAATAAAGATGTGACACATGAAATTGTTTATGAAAAACAGCCACAGAGCACACGCTAAAAGCTGAGGCAGGCTAGGTTCAAAGTGTTTCCCCAGCAGGGCTTTAAGTGAGATGAAAACACAGGGGTGGTGGTCTCACAGAGGGCCATGGCCAAAGTAATTAAGTGCGTTGCTTAAACACACCTAAGCTAAAAATCTGTGCTTAGCATAGTGTTCCGCCCGACATGTATTTTGCAGCAATTATGGCTTGTTTTTTTTACTTGCCATTGTTTTTTAATGCGGTATTAGATCTCTCAGATTTGGGTTAGGTTGCTTCTTTTACGAGGCACGCGTCCTGCATCCAGTGGTGGTGGCTTCTCTGTTGCACTTCTTGGATGACATCACTGTCTGGCGCCGCTCACTTATTTCCTGGAAATAGAAACGTACTTTCTGCGGAGAGGCAGGACGTGCCCCTGTAAACGGCGATCCAGCATTTCTATCAGATGTGCAACGTAAAACCTGACCAAGGCGAATGGAGGCTCTTTTGGGGGAAATTAGGGCAGAAAGATTTCATTTTTCCAGACTTTTATTTTTTAAGTTCGCCTGACTTCACATTCCTGGATTGCAGTCGCCGAAACAAAGCGGCCAGCTCTTCTTCCCTGAAGCGAATCCTTCTGGCGCTCAACACTGCCGCTGACGTGCTTTCAAAGGGGCGTTTAAGAATGACCCGACAGGGAGCTTGCTCGGATCGTTCCTTTGTTCCCCAATACGGAAGATGGGATGCAGCGACCCTCAACCCCTCACTCACCCTCAACCCCTCACCCTCAACCCCTCATCCCCACCCCCTCATCCTCAACCCCTCACCCTCACTCACCCTCAACCCCTCACCCTCACTCACCCTCACCCTCACCCACCCTCAACACCTCACCCTCACTCACCCTCAACCCCTCACCCTCAACCCCTCACTCACCCTCAACCCCTCACCCTCACTCACCCTCAACCCCTCACCCTCACTCACCCTCAACCCCTCACCCTCAACCCCTCACTCACCCTCAACCCCTCACCCTCACTCACCCTCAACCCCTCACCCTCACCCTCACTCACCCTCAACCCCTCACCCTCAACCCCTCACCCTCAACCCCTCACCCTCACTCACCCTCGACCCCTCCCCCTCGACCCCTCACCCTCAACCCCTCACCCTCCCTCACTCACCCTCACTCACCCTCACACCCTCACTCACCCTCACCCTCACCCCCTCACCCTCACCCCCTCACCCTCACTCACCCTCACCCTCACTCACCCTCACCCTCACTCACCCTCACCCTCACTCACCCTCACCCTCAACCCCTCACCCTCACTCACCCTCAACCCCTCACCCTCACTCACCCTCACCCACCCTCAACCCCTCACCCTCACTCACCCTCACCCTCACTCACCCTCAACCTCACTCACCCTCACTCACCCTCACTCACCCTCACCCACCCTCACCCTCACTCACCCTCACCCTCACCCACCCTCACCCTCACTCACCCTCAACCCCTCACCCTCACTCACCCTCGACCCCTCCCCCTCGACCCCTCCCCCTCAACCCCTCACCCTCCCTCACTCACCCTCACTCACCCTCACCCCCTCACCCTCACTCACCCTCACTCACCCTCACTCACCCTCACTCACCCTCAACCCCTCACCCTCAACCCCTCACCCTCACTCACCCTCAACCCCTCACCCTCACCCACCCTCAACCCCTCACCCTCACTCACCCTCAACCCCTCACCCTCACTCACCCTCACTCACCCTCAACCCCTCACCCTCACTCACCCTCAACCCCTCACCCTCACTCACCCTCAACCCCTCACCCTCACTCACCCTCGACCCCTCCCCCTCGACCCCTCCCCCTCAACCCCTCACCCTCCCTCACTCACCCTCACTCACCCTCACTCACCCTCACTCACCCTCACCCTCACTCACCCTCACTCACCCTCACCCTCACTCACCCTCAACCCCTCACCCTCACTCACCCTCAACCCCTCACCCTCACTCACCCTCACCCACCCTCAACCTCACTCACCCTCAACCCCTCACCCTCACTCACCCTCAACCCCTCACCCTCACTAACACTGAAACCCTCAATCACCCTCACTCTTACTCTCACTCACACTCTACACCTCAGCCTCACCCTCACTCACTCACCCTCAACACCTCACCCTCACCCCCTCAACCCCTCACCCCCTCACCCTCACTCGCCCTCACCCTCAACCCCTCACCCTCAACCCCTCACCCCCTCACCCTCAACTCCTCACCCTCAACACCTCACCCTCAACCCCTCAACCTCACTCACTCACCCTCAACACCTCACCCTCACTCACACTCACTCACCCTCAACCCCTCACCCTCAACACCTCACCCTCAACACCTCACGCTCAACACCTCACCCTCAACACCTCACCCTCAACCCCTCACCCTCAACACCTCACTCACCCTCACTCACCCTCACTCACCCTCACTCACCCTCACTCACCCTCACTCACCCTCACTCACCCTCACCCACCCTCAACCCCTCACCCTCACTCACCCTCACTCACCCTCACTCACCCTCAACCCCTCACCCTCACTCACCCTCACTCACCCTCACTCACCCTCACCCACCCTCACCCTCACTCACCCTCACCCACCCTCACCCTCAACCCCTCACCCTCACTCACCCTCGACCCCTCCCCCTCGACCCCTCCCCCTCAACCCCTCACCCTCCCTCACTCACCCTCACTCACCCTCACCCCCTCACCCTCACTCACCCTCACTCACCCTCACTCACCCTCAACCCCTCACCCTCAACCCCTCACCCTCACTCACCCTCAACCCCTCACCCTCACCCACCCTCAACCCCTCACCCTCACTCACCCTCAACCCCTCACCCTCACTCACCCTCACTCACCCTCAACCCCTCACCCTCACTCACCCTCAACCCCTCACCCTCACTCACCCTCAACCCCTCACCCTCACTCACCCTCGACCCCTCCCCCTCGACCCCACCCCCTCAACCCCCTCACCCTCCCTCACTCACCCTCACTCACCCTCACTCACCCTCACTCACCCTCACCCTCACTCACCCTCACTCACCCTCACCCTCACTCACCCTCAACCCCTCACCCTCACTCACCCTCAACCCCTCACCCTCACTCACCCTCACCCACCCTCAACCTCACTCACCCTCAACCCCTCACCCTCACTCACCCTCAACCCCTCACCCTCACTAACACTGAAACCCTCAATCACCCTCACTCTTACTCTCACTCACACTCTACACCTCAGCCTCACCCTCACTCACTCACCCTCAACACCTCACCTCACCCCCTCAACCCCTCACCCCTCACCCTCACTCGCCCTCACCCTCAACCCCTCACCCTCAACCCCTCACCCCCTCACCCTCAACTCCTCACCCTCAACACCTCACCCTCAACCCCTCAACCTCACTCACTCACCCTCAACACCTCACCCTCACTCACACTCACTCACCCTCAACCCCTCACCCTCAACACCTCACCCTCAACACCTCACGCTCACACCTCACCCTCAACACCTCACCCTCAACCCCTCACCCTCAACACCTCACTCACCCTCACTCACCCTCACTCACCCTCACTCACCCTCACTCACCCTCACTCACCCTCACTCACCCTCACCCACCCTCAACCCCTCACCCTCACTCACCCTCACCCTCACTCACCCTCACTCACCCTCAACCCCTCACCCTCACTCACCCTCACTCACCCTCACTCACCCTCACCCACCCTCACCCTCACTCACCCTCACCCACCCTCACCCTCAACCCCTCACCCTCACTCACCCTCGACCCCTCCCCCTCGACCCCTCCCCCTCAACCCCTCCCCCTCAACCCCTCACCCTCCCTCACTCACCCTCACCCCCTCACCCTCACTCACCCTCACCCCCTCACCCTCACTCACCCTCACTCACCCTCACTCACCCTCACCCTCACTCACCCTCACTCACCCTCACCTTCACTCACCCTCAACCCCTCACCCTCAACCCCTCACCCTCAACCCCTCACCCTCACTCACCCTCAACCCCTCACCCTCACTCACCCTCACCCACCCTCAACCCCTCACCCTCACTCACCCTCAACCCCTCACCCTCACTCACCCTCACTCACCCTCAACCCCTCACCCTCACTCACCCTCAACCCCTCACCCTCACTCACCCTCAACCCCTCACCCTCACTCACCCTCGACCCCTCCCCCTCGACCCCTCCCCCTCAACCCCTCACCCTCCCTCACTCACCCTCACTCACCCTCACTCACCCTCACCCCCTCACCCTCACTCACCCTCACTCACCCTCACCCTCACTCACCCTCAACCCCTCACCCTCACTCACCCTCAACCCCTCACCCTCACTCACCCTCACCCACCCTCAACCTCACTCACCCTCAACCCCTCACCCTCACCCTCACTCACCCTCAACCCCTCACCCTCACTAACACTGAAACCCTCAATCACCCTCACTCTTACTCTCACTCACACTCTACACCTCAGCCTCACCCTCACTCACTCACCCTCAACACCTCACCCTCACCCCCTCAACCCCTCACCCCCTCACCCTCACTCGCCCTCACCCTCAACCCCTCACCCTCAACCCCTCACCCCCTCACCCTCAACTCCTCACCCTCAACACCTCACCCTCACTCACTCACCCTCAACACCTCACCCTCACTCACACTCACTCACCCTCAACCCCTCACCCTCAACACCTCACCCTCAACACCTCACGCTCAACACCTCACGCTCAACACCTCACGCTCAACACCTCACGCTCAACACCTCACCCTCAACCCCTCACCCTCAACACCTCACCCTCACTCACCCTCACTCACCCTCACTCACCCTCAACCCCTCACTCACCCTCACTCACCCTCACTCACCCTCACTCACCCTCACTCACCCTCAACCCCTCACTCACCCTCACTCATCATCACTCACCCTCAACCCCTCACCCTCACCCTCACCCACCCTCAACACCTCACCCTAACTCACAATCACCCTCACTCACCCTCACCCTCACTCACTCTCACTCTCACTCACCCTCAACCCCTCACTCACCCTCAACCCCTCACTCACCCTCACCCACACTCACCCTCAACACCTCACCCTCACACAGTGCAATAGGTCTCAGAGGATTTTTAGTTAAAGCTTTTACAATTGTTTATGGCTTTTTTGATTTGTAATTCTTTAGCATTGGCTACAAGAAATAAAAATGCTAAAGATTTACAACAAAAAACCCATAAACAATTCTAAAAGCACTAACTCTAATGCTGCGAGACCTATTGCATTTCCAATGCTTGTCTGCTTTCCTGTGCCTCAGTCTACCGAGGCACAAGATGGCTGCCAACAGTTTCTGTTTTGGAGTGTTGACAGACATTGGCAGCCAATCAGAATGCAGCTCGCGCACTAGAGGTACGCGTACCGTAAGCGTACGGGTAAGCTCACGGGTAAGCTGCTATAGATATATAAAAAAAATTTAACCTAAATTACTCAAAATCCACTGGAGCACATATCTTGAGACATAGCAAAGGCACATCGGGCTACCAGTCCCTACAATTTTGCCAAGTTTGGCGAAAATCCATTCAGCCGTTCGAGCTAAAAGTGCGACCGACCGCCCTATGGAAATTAACATGGGGAAAACACGTTTTGGGACCCCCCTTTTATCTCGGCCCCCGCTTGACGAATCCCCCCCAAACTTTCAGGGAAGGACCGGAGCGCCGCGAGGCAAAGTTGCTGAAAAATTCAGGCAGATTCCAAAACCGGCGCCAAAGTTATTCCCAATAGAATGTTGCGATTTCCCTATGGAAATCAATCCTACCTATAACTACCTACTGGCGACTGCCAGTAGATAATATATATATATATATATATATGGAATATTATATGCGAATATGCATAAGGCTTTATTACTGGGATACTTTTGCTATGCTGCAATATAGTAGTTTGCCCACTTGGGCAACTCTTGAGGTAACTCAGCGCAAATGCTTATTTACTTACAACCCACATTGGTTTCATTGGAAATATGATATCACTTGAGATGGTGGCTAAATAAGATCAATATTAAAAAATAACAAGTAATACAAGTATCTTTCTAGCACGTACCTCGGCACCTATTATATCATGAAGGTATATACTCTCACAATATTCAGATTGAAATGCATATGTTTATTGTTTATATATATTTTTTTTACCTATTCCAAAATGTCCGCCACACATTTTCACTTGGGGTGTATATGTGTAGTCCTCTGTTTATGTCTTCACTTTTTGATGTAAAAGGACTATCAACTAGAATCCACAACAAACGTGAGCAAGCCGTAAGGTGAAACGCGTTGTTTGTTTTTGCTGCCGAATAAATACTTTTGAAGCACAGCAACCCCTTGTGTGTCGTTGCACGTTTTCTTCTACTGGGAGAACTTTTGGATTGAGAATTGGGCCA